>NC_081408.1:92789929-92797429 GCF_030272615.1 Cryptomeria japonica
GATATCTATTTTCTTGTATTGGATTGGACACAACCCTCTCAAAATATGCTCTAGGTGTATTTGCATTCAATTTTATTATATTTTAAAATTAATTCATTTATATTACAACTAATTATCACTAATAAATTCATTTTTTGCATTTTGTAATTATGTAGCCTCCAATATATTGTTCAAAATATATTTTACTCTCGACCTAACCATTACACCACCTTTTGATCCAAATACTAATTATACTATAATATATTATCAATTTTTATTTTATATTTTTTCACACATTTCTCTTTTTCCTTTTTTTTTCAATTTCATAAACTAATTTTAATCCTCCCTAAACCCTAATATATAAAATAAAATATATGTAACCAACTAGCTAACAAATAGAAAACTAAATTCCCCCAATTAAATTTGGCCGTCCATGTTCAAATTTATATTTGGGATTTTTCCAAAGAAAAACATTCCCCGGGCATAAAGGAAATCAATCTTTTCACTCTTCCATAATTATTATTGTCTTTGGATTCTCATTTAAATTTAGTTCTACATATATTCTTCCAAACTCATCATCATTAAAAATAAATGCAACTTTTTGCCTTTGACTGCCACGTGGATATGCTTGCAACATAAGGGCATACTATGGATTTTGTTGTTGGAATCTGGCAGGCAAATTTATTTTAAAATAAGTTAAAAAATAAGTGGCATTTGAACAGCACCTAAATGAAAAATTTATGCATATTTATCTTTATTTAGAAGACTTAACAATTGCAGAGATCATGGGGAACAGAAAATGCTTTGTAATGAATAAATTATTTTGTATTTTGTATTTTACATTTACATGACTTGCGTGATATCTAATGAATGGATTCTTCTTTTTCCATTATCGTAATTGTCCCTTTCTATAATTCCAAAGTAGACATATAATTGAGTCTAATAACTTTTTCAATAAATCACATAATTGAGCTTAATATGCATGCATTTAAAAGGATGGTTACATTATTTGGTTAATAATATAGTGGTAAATTTTATATATTTGTTTTGTCTTTATTTTAAAAAAGTGATTTGTTATATTGATGTATTGATAAATGATATATTTTGAATAAAAGCGATTTTTTTTTTCTGATTTTATTTAATTAATGATTTTATCATTTTTTTTTTAATTTCTTACTTAATTTATAGATTAAGAATATTGATAAATGCATCTTATTTGTATATTTATTACATATATTATATGAACATATTTTTCATAATCTGTTATCTATGCTGATTTAACCATCTTTATATCTAGGATAATTTTTAGATCAATTAATCTCACTTATACTTGTCATGCTAAGAGCCAACTAATGCATATTTGTGGAGTGTGTTGCTACGATCTTGTATTTAAAAATGTGTAACACTTTTATTTACTCATTAGATATCTCTAAACATTCGTAATCATATCATTTGTATTTTTAGACTTCAACTACTGACTAAAAGAATCTAGCATTTTCCAACATTCAGAGAACATATGCATCTCTAAAGATTGCCATTTTAGTTTTTGTACATAGATTTTTATGAATAGACCTAGAACAACGTGTCCCTTATCCATTCAATAGAACCCCTATTAAAATAATTTTAAATATCACCAATGCTCAAATATCAAAAAGAACAAAAGAAGTAGATATGAATCAAATGAAATGAAAAGTGCAATTTTACAACTAATAAGTCAGCTCTATTCATACAACATATTTTTATGATTTTCAAGTCAATATTCCTAAAGTGGAATAGAAAACAGGACCCTAGGTAAATATATGAAGGAAAAACCTCAATTTTCTCATATTTGAAAGAAATAATCACATCATGTGTTTCCATCTTAGAAACATGATATCCATAAATATAAGTTTTCCAATTAACTTTAAGTTTCTTGATATCACAAAATGAGTTTAAAATTCAATTCATCTCTAGAGACCCCTCACTAAGTGAGACATCAAGATAATATCTTTTACAAATAATAGAATAACAATAAAGACTTTGAAGTGTAAACAAGCAACCAACTATATCACCTGTTGTACTTGAAATGATTTTCTTAAGCTTATTGATGTACACCCAAATAGTGTAGGAGAGAGTGGGAATATATTTAACAGTTATGTTAACAGATAACATTCTCTATTTTGCTAACCAAATTTCATACCCTACCAATAATAAATTCATACCTTATAATCATTTACAAAACATTCAAAGATAGAAAACCTAAATCCTTAAGGTTATCAAGAGCAAGTGTCATGGGACTATGTCAAATGCCTCGTGAAATTCTATAAAATGACAACATACTATATGTTTTCTTACTTTAGCCTTGTCAATGATTTTTGTCAAAATGAATTTATAATTGGTGATATAATGCTTCCTTTTAAATCTTGTTTGTCCTTTCACCTCATATTTTGTATTATTCTTCATTTAGAAATATTAAAGTAAGGTTGTGGCAAAGATCTTAGTCAAGGTGCATCTAACCATAATTCTACCATAGTTTTTGATTCACTAAGATGTGTGAGTAGGATGCATGATATAGGATGTCCCAAAAGGTGTAAATTCATGAGTTGTCATATAATCAAACAAATCGACAACCTGAGATTCTTTCTGAATCTTGTTTGTCCATTCACCTCATATTTTGTATTGTTTTCCATTTAGACATAAATTTCTAAGGTTGTGGCAAAGATCTTAGTCAAGGTGTGCCTAAACATAATCCTACAATAGTTACTTTGTTAATTATGATCACTAGATATGTGAATATGATGCATGATATGGAAGGTCCCAAAAGTTGGAAATTCATGAGTTGTCATATATTTAAATGTATCGACAACACGAGCTACCATATCTTGTGATAGAGTTTAAAGAATTAAAGTTTCGATTTTCTCAACATTTTAAAGTTTATTAGATTAGAACATTAAAATGACATGAAAGATTATATGAGGACAAAATAACAGTGAATAGATTTTATGACTTCAATATTTAATTAGTTTGAAACCTTTATATATTAGAAACATAACCAAACCAAATTAAAAAAAAAATGAAGAACTATCCACTCTCACATTGCATGTGGAGGAGAACAAAGACTATCTCATTAAACTTACATTCTGTGGCACTTACGTAACATCATAGATTTCTTCCAAACATCATCTTTCATATCAGTAAACAAGTGAAGTCAACAGCCGGTGGGTAATGGCGTTGAGCATTAAAAATACAGACTAAATCTCCCCAACCAAGTCAATATCTAAACATGGAAAATGAAAGTCAAACCTACTATTAGGGTGGTAGGACAAATGTCTCAACCTCTTATCTTTTATATTGGACAAAAATATATAAACACAAACAGAACTTATATTGCAGAGCAGCTAGAAATATTAAACTACGGCAACAACAACAACTGGATGCAACAATTTAAAAGACAACAGTTGTATACAACAATCTATAAGAGAACAGTCAGAAATGATAGGTACAGTTCATATAATGAATAGAGATAATCAGAAACAGCAGCAGCATAAAACCAAACAGCAGAATATAAATAAACAGAGGTATAAAATAGAAGTTACAGTATAAAAATGGGAATTGTTTATTCTGGTTTCAAAACGGCAGTACGGATTGACTAACACGCGTGTTAGTCGCACGTTTTACACCGTCAATTTTGCAATAAACGGCTGTGATTAACTAACACGTCGCTATCACGCTGTACGGAAAGTCTGTTTTGGAACCAAAATAGCTTCGGCCATAAAAATGACCCAGCAACAGATAAGAATGGTCTTGCCGAATATGTTATATGGTAGGCCAAATGTCTCAAAACTCTTGCTGGGTATGTTTATATATAATAGGTTGATGATTAATATGGTCTTATCATATTGTCATGAAGATTCCTAGCTATCTTTGGAGGGAACGAAATTGTATAAAATATCACAGCCAAATAATAGACTATCATGGTGTTTGTCAATGTATAAGATAATTTAATAGACTAAGTTATATCTCTTAAATGTATGAGATTATAGTTTTATATTTTTAAGGTTATTTTTGTTTTGTAGGGATTTGTGGTTATTTTAAAAAAATTAAAATCGTGCAGAGAATTCTTGAGATGGCATGCATGGTGTAATTAAGCATTGTGTGGCCATGAGATTATGGTTAATTATAGAATGTGTAATTATTTTTAAGATTGGTGTTTAGATTTTTTGGAATTATATGATGCCAAAGAAATGTTAGAGATTTATTTGTGCATAATACATATTATCATTATGTAGGCATGCAATAGAATCGAATTTCACATGAGATGTAATGTTTTCGAGTCAATTCATGAGACTTGTGCTCAAATCACTACTCGTCAAGATCACCATTATTATATATTAGCTAATGTTTGTTTATTCCTCTGTCAAGAAGAATTACATTTGCTCCTATTTGTAATGGATTTATTTTTTTCACTATAAGATCGATTCAATGTTCCTACTATACCTTTGCCATTCAAAGACGGATTTTTAGCCTAACCCTATCAGGTGAGAAACACCAATGAGGGACATCATCCCTGGCATGAACCCACAACATCAATGGGAATAGTCCATACTTGTGAGCACGGTAGCCTAACAAGGGTCTTGAGCACATTCTGTAGAACTAGGAAATTGGCATGAATGCCATCAAACATGAAGATTCAAACCTACAAGCACATTGGATCAACAAGACACAACGACCGTGATCACAAGTTTAATCTTCTCAACACCTTGAATTTTGTTGGAGTGAAGTCATTCCTCGTGGAGGAGAATAAAAGCTGAGGTCATTAAACTTACATTCTCTCTACCTGCGTAAGAGCATATGTTTGAATTAAAGTCAACAATTGGTGGGCAAGAGAGTTAAACATTAAAAATATAAAATAAAACATTAAAAATACAAAATAAAATCTCCCAAAACAAGTCAAAATCTTCATGGAAAGTGAAATTTAACCTAATATCAGGATAGTAGACCAAAATTCTAAACTCTTGCTAAGTTTAGAATACAAAATACAAGAGTCAAATTTGACTATATAACGAGCTTTCATACATTTCAAAAGAAATATTTTATGATAAATATTAGGAACATTTAAAGAATAAAATCATAACTAATAGATATGTTTAATCTATAATAATAAAATTTAATATAGTGTTTTGATAATGATAAAAAAAAAAAGAATAAAGGTAGTGACTGTTTCTAACATATTTTTTTGATTAGATGTCAAATTTATATATAGAGATAGAAAGAGAATGGATTGGATTGTATTTATTTTTAATTTAAAAGTTTCTATTTTGTAACTAAAAATGAGATAGATATAAAAGATAAATTAATGGAAAATTCTAAACATGTTTCACTTCATTCACATCAACTTCACCTAATATTTCTTCATTTCTCTTTTTATTGTTCAAAGTTCACCTAACTCCTCAAAAGGAAAGTACACTAATTCCTAGCTAATTAATTAGGAAGCAATGCAAGTTTGCCTAATCTAGCAAAATTTCAATAAGAAACAATACTAGATAAATGAACTAGAGAACTTTTCATTTGGGTTCAAAATGAACATGATGGTTTAGAAAATATTCAACTATGGTAACATTGAATGATAGGTCCTACTTATTTCTCTAATTTGACGTTGTGTATTAATTCTAACCACCTCATTGACTCGTCATTTGGACTCTTGTATTGGTTCAAGGGTGATATCGAACAATGTAGGAAATCTTCCCCTTCATTCCTTATGTCTGTATACTTATCCTTGAGTCACATATAAATGGTTCAATCCTTTAGTGGAGTTTCTTTTGTTGAATGGAATTTTGAAGATTAGTTGATGATGTTCGTGTAGGTCTCCTAGTCATTTACATTATTTTGGAGTCCATTTTATGCTGTAACCTTGTTTTTGTGGGTCTTGAGTGTTGTACTTAGATATGAGTTTTAGAAACAACCATCTATTCCCTCTCTTTCCAAGACTACAATGTAGGAATAGGATGCTAGCACAAAAATAGGATCATAATGCAAATATGTGACTCTTAACACTATTTTATGGATATCCACATAGTCTTTAGATGCCAATCCATTTTTGGGACACTTATGGATTTGTGTTGATGTTTTTCTAGCATGTTATAGTCCTTTGGCACATTTTTGTCTTTCCATTCATCAAATAGTGAGTATTCATAAGCTTTTTTGGTAGAAAAACAACATATGAAAATTATTTCCCTTGGTCTTTTAATTTTCCAGTGTTTTCACTTTCTGGACAAGTGTCACCATTTTAATATTATATCATCTTCTTTCTATGGGAAGTATACATTTACATGAAGGTGAATTTTGTCATTTTTTTAATTTTTGATTTCTTTCACCTCCTAGTTGTTTCTCCTCTTGTAAGGGTTTATCCTAGGTGTTGTAAGTGATTTTGATATAGATTTGAGGTAGATATATTTTCCATCACCCCATATTTTAAAGTATTTTTCTTGTATAGTCTTTGCTTGGGGTAGTAGTGACATCTAGTTTTTGTTTAGTTGTACATGACACTACAATTGAGCAGTGTAGACGTATAAAAATGACCATATTCCTAAATGAATATTTTATGTTCATTTCTCTATTTAATTAAATCTAATTTAATTGAATCACCCACATTCTTCTATTTAAATTGAGTAAATTACTCAATTTATTTAAATTAAATTCACTAGATTTCTTTTTACCATTTAATGAATAAATTATTTTATTCAATTAAATCCCTTCTATCCACTTTTAATTAAATTCAAATTTAATTAAATAGTTTATCCTAAATTGAATAAATCTAATTTATTTGATTTCCCCAATTGCAACCAAATTGAATGAAATTCATTTTATTCAATTAAAATCCTATTATCCCTCCATCCACTTGCAAAATCCTACATCTCCCACTTGCTTCCTAAACCCTATTCCTAACCCCCCTTCTAGACTCTTCTAATCACTTCTAAATTAACCTAACCCATCTTCTAAACTTTGTCACATCCCTAAACAAAGGGAAGTCACTTCTCAAACCCTCAAAGTCTTCAATAACCATTAAAGGCTCCAAGTCTCCAACAACTTTCTCTTACAAACCATTAATGGTTAACTCAACCCCCTTTCATGATAAGAGACTTTCTCTAAACTCAACCTCCTTGTAACCCAAGGGTCTCATCAAGCATTCATTTCTTTGACCATGGTTATCCCTTAATTATTTGCACAAGGGTTTATCCTTTGATAAAAGGTTAATCCAATGGGTAATCTTAACTTAAGCTTGACCCTTACCCCCTAAGATAACCATGAGGTCTTCTCAGGCATTTAATGTCTCCAACCCCTTTTCTCGACCAATCTTATGTTGACATTTGTCACCATTTCATTGGTGCCAATTGCAAACATGGATTCCCAACTTTCAAACTCAACCCTTGATTAAACCTTTCAATCCCGGCCATCCATTGCCCTATTTTTACTATAAATAGAGCTCTCATTCCTCCATTTAAACATCCAAGTCTTTAGTATCATACTTATGCTCAAATAAAT